>NC_069500.1:795846142-795873642 GCF_027579735.1 Bombina bombina | reverse complement strand
TCTTTCTCTTTTTCTCTCGCTTTTTCTCATTTCATGGAGAGTCCACACCGTCATTACAATTACTAGTGGGATATTCAACTGACCAGCAGGAGGAGGCAAAGACCACCCCAGCAAAGCTGTTAAGTGTAACTTCTTTTACCCATAACCCCCAGTCATTCTCTTTGCCTCTGTCAAGGGAGGATGTGCAAAGTTGGTGTCTGAAGATTTTAATCCTTTAATGGGTACTTTTCCCTGCAAGCAAGGATTGGGTGCTATGCTGTGTCCATGTTCATCTCTTTAATAAGAGTAATTTTGGCTATTACCAGTTAGAGAGTGGTGATGTAGTCCTTACTTGAGTTCTAACATTATTGCAACCCCTTTATAGAAAGCCAGGGTTGGTTACTCTGCTCTTTCTTTTTCTTCAGGTCTCTGATAGATATGGGTAATCCATCACACGTATAAGTGGCTCCTTCCCTGCAACCAGATTCTAGGTGGAAGGTCGGCACATTCAGAGGTTAATGTCTCTGTGACAGGACACATACAGATCTCTGGGTGTTCAAGGCTCCCTGGTGGGTCTTAGTGATTTATTTCTAATGACACGGTGAGAACACGGATCATCATCAGTTACTTTTGGGAATATCACTCCTGGCCAGCAGGAGGCGGCAAAGAACACCACAGCAAAGCTGTGAAGTATCACTTCCCTACCCACAAACCCCAGTCATTCACTTTGCCTCTAGTGCAAGGAGGAGGTTCTCCTTGAACTGGGTTCAAGATCTTTATCTCTGGGAGTGATTGTTCCAGTCTGGGAACGAGATCTGGGTATTCCTCATCAGGTTCTGACCTTTAAAGTAGTATCCATTTTCCTTTGGCACAAGAAGGGTCTGTTCATAGCGAACATAGACCTGAGGGATGTATGTTTTTATTTATTTATTTTTTTCCTTTTTTTATTTTTTATTTTTTTTTCCAACTTTTCCATTTTTGCTTTTAAATCTTAGCTGAGAGCTTGTAAGTGAGTGCTGGACTTTCTCTGTGTGTTGTATTTATTTGTTTTGTAATTTCCCTATGGTTCTTGCACCCAGACCTGTCTGGGGTTAACTGCCTCTGGGGACAGCCCAGCTTCCTGTGAGTGCCCATGAGCACCCAGGGCTGAGCATGTTACAGGGTTATGGGATGTGTACCCGGTGCACAATTAAATACCAAGTATAATTAACTGTGTTTACATGTTTACCTTTAGAGCTGCCTAGAGTAGACACAATAGAGTATATAAAACCCACACAGGACTATGCTAGGAACTATTGATCCTAAGTATATATAATAATACTTCTCCAAGTAGGCTAAAAGTAAACAGAATGGTTTAAGGCATATTTTAAACTAGGAGTGTGAGATGGAGAAAAAGCAAAATATAACTGTCGTAGACATTAGATCTTGTGATCCATTATAAACTTTCGGACCGCATCAATAAATTCTGTGTCGTTTGCTTTATTAAGTTTGGTTCTCTATTATATTCTGGCTAACAGGGCAGTTCCAGGTGCATACTATAGTCTACCTTAATCAGAACAGTGAGTTCAGAGTCCCAGACTAGAAGATCCGTTCATGAAGGAAAGACAGACTCTAACCTACCCCTGTTTTCAACATTTGGTCATTTTGGGAAGTGCTGGTTCTGACCCTGCCGGTTCAACCAAGAACAGGGCCATCGCTTGTCTGATGCGAATTCTGCGTATTGCTGATCAGAGGATTGGAAAATAGTTAGCCTCTGTGCGGTCATAAGAGCAGCCCAGAGTGTCTGTCTTGTCGAGACAATCCCAGTCTGCAGGGTTCGAGCAATGAGCTCATCTGAGCTTCCTTCTCTATTTCCACCATCTGAAGGCAAGGCAGAGGCTGGCACAACTCCAGTTATTGAAATTTGACTTCCCTGGCTAGTTGGGCTTGGCGTACCTTTTCTGAAAGGCAAGTCCACCGGAGTGGGTATGGAGGCAGATTCGTTAGATAGGGAAGTCATCACGTCCCCTGTATCGAGATCCGAAGAGGGGCTGGGTAGGGCGTCTACCTGCGGTTGCTCCTCCGTTGCTGCGCTACCACATGTATCGGCATGGTAAGCCTTCTATATGGCCTTAATTGCACTTTGCAAACCAGGTATGTCAGACTTGGGATCACCCTCATCTGTTGCTGGCGGGTCTAGAGTTGTTAGGCGGATTCCTCTTGTGTTCCGTGGAGATATGAGGAGCCTGCAGAGCTCCTTCTCTAGGCTCCGGTAGCTGTCATGTGTAGCCTAGGTCACTGTACTCTCCCACTTTTCCAGAGCCTCCATCTCTCCGGTGTAGTAGAGTTGTACTGTTTTAATGATAAAGTCCCTGCTTATTGCTATATTGTGATAGTAGCAGGTTCCCACTTTAGATGTAGAGCGACAACTGTGTACTTGGAGCACAGCTAGGTTTAGGGACGATGTAGAGGCTTCAATGGTAGGAGAAGACCTCAAGTGAATAGTCCGGTACTGACTGCAAATAAGCCGCAATCCAAAACCCTATTTCTCAGGTCAGTTCGCCAACCGACAGGCCTCCCCACTATTTTGTGTTGGATAATGTCAGATCTCTTGGGTAAAAGTATTAAATTGTGGAGAAGGCTCTAGGAGCTGAAGCTCAGTGCGACCAGTAAGATGGCCGCCACCCGGAAGTCCCCCGGATGTGTGTATTTTTTTTTTTGTTCCCATGATAGATATCTTAAGTTTCTGAGTTTCGTCATCCTAGAGGGATTTCTATGTCTCGGAATATGATCAGGTGTCATCCTTCCAGCAAGCTCTTTTTCAAGAGACCTTGTTCATTCTTTCCTATGGTGGGAAATGATTCTGGAGAAGAGTTCCTTTTACTCCATCTGCAAGGGTGATTTATTGGGGACCTTCATAGATTCTATCTAATTGAAGATCTTTATCTGGGACCAGGTAAACGAGGAGTTTTTCCTTTGGTTCTCCTTGCTGTCTTCTGTCTGGCCATCAGCAATCTCTGGTAGTCCGGTGGATAGCTTAGTTGTTTTGCAACCAGATGGTTGGGTGGGAATTGCTATTATTTTTTCCATAGATATCATTCCTTTTGCTAGTTTCTCTAAAATGGAGACTGTTCGGATCTGTCTCAGGATAGATCGAGATCGTTAGCTGATATACTCCCTTCGGTACTGGTTTCCAGGAGTACCTGTCTCAGGGTGCGTGCTTCTGGAAACATTCCTGGAAGGCATGGGAGTTATTAATCTCGGAAATGTGTGTGTTCCTCTTATGTATGAGGGCGAGTTACTTTACTCTGATGGTTTGGCCTTAGTTGTCATTAAATTGGCATTTTCATCTCTCTGACTTACATCATCTACTAGGATGCAATTTGAAGTTCCTTAGTCTTGTAGGAGGTGATTTGATTGTTCAGTGGCAACTCACAATGGCTGTCTGTTCTCCTCTGTTCAGGGGTGAACAATTGGATTTTTGATCAGACTGATAATTCACTCCGGCGAGTGGTTCTCCTTCCGGCGGTTTCTTCCAGGTAAACCATAAAATGGGGGGTTCTGGAATTGGCTTCTGCCGTTTCAGCAGACTGCCAAGCTTATGAGGTTAAGTTCATGGTCTTGATTGCAGACCGCCTTGATAAATTTTCTGCTGGTTGTTTTCTTAGGAATCAGTCTTGCATATCCCTCCGTTTTTCTCTCCTTTCACAAGTTATCGTATCTAGCAGGAGAGAGTCGGTTAATTCTAAAGCTTACTGCTTGGCCATTGATTGCTTAGTTGGTCTAAGCGTGGTTTTTCTGCCTCTGTCTTAAAGACCATGTTTCAGGCTTTTATGCCAATTACTAGAAAGTTTTCCATAAGATTTAGCGTAAATATCTTATTGGTGTGACTCCAAGGATTTCTCTTGGAGTTGGGTCAGGATTCCTGGGAACTGTCTTTCTCCAGGGAAGCTTGAAGAAGGGGTTTTTGGTCAGTATCCTCAGGGGTCAGATCTGTCTTATTCTCTTTGTTATTCAGGTGTCATGGATGTGCTGGAAGTCCAATCTTTTTGTCAGGCCTGGGTTAGCATCAGGCCTGTTTTAAATCTGTTGCTCCACTTTGGAGTCTTAACCTTGTTCTTTTAGCCTTGCATCAGGCCCTTTTTGAGCCTATACATTGCTTAGATATTAAGATGTTATCTTGTAAGGTTTTGTTTCTACTAAGAGTCTCTGAACTCTCAGCATTGCAGTATGGTCCCCTTATCTTTTATCAAATAAAGTGGCTCTGCGTACTAAGTTTCCCTTCCTAAAGTTGTTTCAAATAGGAATTCTGGTCAGGAAATAGGTGTACCCGGTTTGTTCCACAAACTAGTTGGGGTGCGTACGCAGATAGTCTTCTTGCAGGCGACTAAGGTCTTCCGCTAGGTCTTCCGCTAGTCTTCTGTTTTGTCGGGTTCTCTGGAAAACGCAAAGGTCGGAGAACTACGGCTCATTTTCATTCGCTCTGGCTGAAGAGTTTTATCGTTTGACCTATGACACTGCTGGCCTTCAACCTCCTGAGAGAGTCACGGCTCATTCCATGAGGGCTGGTTCTTTCTGGGTTTTTCAAGCATGAAGTTTCTGTTGAACAAGTTTGCAGGACTGCAACTTGGTCCTCCTTTTTATAAATTTTGATATGTTGCTTCTGCTGAGGCTTCCTTTGGAAGAAAGGTGTGGTGTGTAATTGATAATGATACGTGGACTTACTGTGTCATTAGAAAGAAAACAAAATTTATGCTTACCCGATTTATTTATTTCTTGACATGGTGAGTCCACGGCCCGCTCTGGTTTTTTTCAGACAGTTTTTGTTATATAAACCTCAGGCACCTCTGCACCTTGTGTTGCTTCCTTTCTCTCCTTTCCTTGGTCGAATGACTGGGGGTTGTGGGTAGGGAAGTGATACTTAACAGCTTTGCTGTGGTGCTCTTTGCTGCTTCCTGCTGGCCAGGAGTGATATTCCAAACAATAATTGATGATCCGAGGACTCACCGTGTCAAGAAAGAAATTTATCAGGTAAGCATATATATATATTTTTTTTTTACCCTTTCTCAGGGATTTATCATGGGCAGTGACATGTACTTTTATTATGTAGATAAGGCACTGTGGGTATAAGGGGTTAATAGGATCCCCTTTTGGAGGCTTTTGAGAGACTGGCATAGGGATGGGAGGAGTAACACTTATTCCAGTTCCCTTTGATAAGCCCGATATCCTTATAGAGTGTTTTTTCTGTGCAGTTACGGTCATATCAGACCGGAGGAGTAGCCCGTATACGCACCGTTTCTATTTCCATTTCTCTTGTTCAGTTCAGGCACACGTGACCTTCCACTATTCTGCTTCAGTCTTATACATGCGGTTAGAAGAGCGGAACTTAAGGGATGTATTAACAGCCTAGCTTGTGATGTCTGTTTAATAGAGGTCTCCTGCTGTCTGGCGATATTGATCATCGTCTTTGTGGAGACTGCTATACTGAATAGACGATAGTGTCACTGTTTTGCCTGCACCGATTTTGGAGTTCCGGTTTTTAAAATGTCTTCATCTCTGATCCGGAGGGTGAGTTTTCCTCAGTATTGAGGTTATAGAGGTTCAGGGGAAAAATAAATTCTGCATAACAATCACAAATTATTGCTGTTTTTATTTTTAATCTATTACCTCCATTGAGATTAGGCTCGGTCTAATTATTCTAAAGGGTATTAGTTTTTCCTTTTTATCTTGGACTCTATAAATTGTCTAACTCGTGTAATACATGTTTTTATCTGTTTAATATTTTGCTTTGAGGTTCCTCTTGTTCCTCCCTCGCATTTTTGTACTCATTTTTAAATAAGACTTTATTATAGAGGAATAAGAATCCTTTTCTGAGCCAGTTATCTCTCAAGACAAGGTTGTCCGTAACATGCCTCATTTTTCTCAATTGTGCCAAGCCTTATCTATGTCACAGGCATTGCCCTGTGGTTCTCTTTATCAGGTCCCTGGGGGTATTTGTTTGCCTGGTGATTTTGCTGCCCTAATAATTCTGCAGTATTGTCAGCATTTCCTTTATCTACGGTAAGGAAGAGAATATTTAGGCATTTCTCATTATGAGTTCTGACTCCGCTAAGTCTGCATTAGTTGCTCTTTCTCATTTATCTGAAGATCATTGGTGGATCTGATGGAGATATTTCGTAGTCTGTAGATGAGACACAAGTCCTAGTTCAGTAGATCCAGAGGAGGTTAATTTTAGCTGGAGCACCTTCGGTTGCTGTTGCAGGAGGTCCTTGCTGCTTTTGAAGACTTTTGGGAAAAGAGGAATTCCTTTTTTCCCCGTCCCCTGTTGTGTTTATGTGGTGTGTTTTTTTTGTTTGTTTTTTCATCACGGGACAGGGTTTTGTTCCAGAAATTGTTTTAACGTTATGCTCTTGATAAAGGCTTCTTTTAGCTGAAATGCTGTATTTTAAATAAAACCTGAAACTGCACCTAAAGACAGGCTTATTTTAACTGCAATCCTGTGAGTATAACCAGTTTGTGCGCCTACCACATTGTCTGAAATCTGCTACACTATTGTACGCTCCTTTATTTTGGAGGTGAAAGCAACAAGGTTGACTCAGAGGACGTGGGCAGCTAGGTTCCCTGAAGGCGAGACAGCGCCGCCACTTTTAACACTTTCTGCTTCTATACACGGTTTGGGAGACTTTCTAATAAGCATAAATTTAGTGTAATACATGTTTTTATTTCCTTCCCTCACATTTGGTGGCGAAATGGTTGCATGAAAGAAAGGTAATGCTAAAAATTCTCCTGTATTTTAGGCAAGTTTTTCTCTGAAATTCTTGGTAGTGAAGGGGTTAAATGATAAAAAAATAATGTAAATCTCATAGGGATGAGCAGACATACCAAGGCATAAGGAGTTGAGGGATTTTTATAAAATGACTGCTTCTTTTCCTGCTAAAATTGCCAGAAAATCAATGTGTGTTAATTTTATCTTTGATTACTATTAAAGGAGAGATAGATAGATTGATATGATATAATATGTCTGGTTAATCCTTTCATTCTAGGAAAATCCTTCTGCAACTTTAGAGGATCTGGAAAAACCTGGAGTTGATGAAGAACCTCAACACGTATTGCTTAGATATGAAGATGCCTATCAGTACCAAAATATATTTGGACCCCTGGTTAAGCTTGAGGCCGATTATGACAAGAAGCTGAAGGAGTCGCAGGTGATATACATGTGCTGTGTCTTGGCTTGTGAGTTCATTAACTACAGATCATTATCTAAACCTTTTTTATTGTTTTAGACTCAAGACAACATAACTGTGCGATGGGACCTTGGCCTTAACAAGAAGAGAATTGCATACTTCACGTTGCCAAAAACAGATTCTGGTAACTTACAATTCAGTAACTTTTACCTTTTTCCCCCCTCCCCCCCTTTCTTCCATTTTATTAGATGCCAAGTGTTAAAACGGAATAAAAATAAAATAATCCTGATCCTTTTTCTTTCTTTCTTACGATACGGTGAGTCCACGGAATCATCCATTACTGTTGGGAATATCACTCCTGGCGCAAAGAGCACCACAGCAAAGCTGTTAAGTATAACTTCCCTTCCCACTATCCCCAGTCATTCTCTTTGCCTTCAGTGCAAGGAGGTGAAGTTTAGGTGTCAAAGAATTTCCTCTATCAAGATTTTATTTTTTTGAAAGCATGAGCAAGTTTGCTCTGATCTTTCCTGACAGTTGGGTATAGCTGTACTCCACGTTGGCCTCTTCAGTAGGGCTGTGGTAGCTTTCAAGCAGTTAGGAACTTGTGGGGTGGGCCCCACTGTGTTTTCTTAAATTGCTGCCCTCACATAGAAAGCCAGAGTATGTTTACTCTCTTCTTTTTCCAGGTCTCTGTGAGGAGTGGCTTCCTCTCATGCCAAGTGAGCTGTCCTCCTGCCGGACAGTCAAGAGTTGGGGTGCCATTTTATTTTCTCATAGAAGACCTTGGCACTACAGCAGTTTTATATTGTGCCCCTTATGGGTCTTTACCATCTCTGAGGCTCAGGATGTTATGGGCAGTTAGCAGGGGACTGAGTGGTGTTTATTGAGAGAGAGAATTATTGGTTGCTCAGTTTATTTTCAGGGGACATATTTTTAGCGCTGTGGTTTTTCTTTAACATGCTTATTATGGCCGATGGGTGCTCCTCTGATGTCACAGGAGAGGCGGGTCTTCTTTTTCGGCTGTGTGTCTAATAAGAGCGCACGCTTTCCCCTCTGTCGCAGCCTACAGTATTTTCTTCCACACCGATACAACGGATCTGCTCAGTTTTCTTTCCCATCTGCCTTCCTTCTGTTGAGTGTGCAGTGAGGGGCAGGTAAGCGCCTCAGCGCTATGGTGTAGAGGTTGCGTAGGAGGTTTTGGGGGATATTTGCTAAAGCAATTTTTAAGGTTGTTTGCCTTTTGAGCTTATCAACTTTATTTAACCTTTTTAAGGGACAGTAGAAATTTCTGTCCGTTAAACAGTAAAAGATTTTGTTGGACAGTTAAGGAAATTTTTACTTGGGATGCAAAATTTAAAGAGACAGTATCAGGGATAAAAGGGGGGGGGGGAGTTTGTGTTTTTTTGTCTTCGTGTGCAAGTTGCTGGCAATATGGACCAAGAGTCTATGCCTTCCATTGAGTGCAAGCTTTGCTTGGATTCCCAAGTTGAACCTCCTTTGCCTTTTTGTTCTTCTTGTATTGAAAGAACTTTAATGTATAAAGATAGACTTGTTTCTGAGCCATCATTCTCTCAGGTTGAGGCTGTTCAAGCTATGCCACAGCCTTCTCCTCAAGCATCCCAAACTTTTTTGGCGTCACATGCAGTGCCCTGCGATTCCTCACAAGCTCCTGGCAGAGTTTATTTGAAGGCTGAAATTGCTGCCCAGGTATCCTCAGCGGTATCTGAGGCGCTAGCTGCCATACCCATGCTTCAGGGGAGGCGTATGAGGAAAATTAAAGAATCCGATAGTAAGGTTTCTGATCCAGTACAGGCTAACCAAGTGGCTCTTTCACACATGTCTGAAGAGGATACTTCTGTAGTCTCTGAGGGTGAAATCTCAGATACGGATAGTATAATTCCTCCTGATGTTGAAGTGGTTTCCTTGAGGTTCAAGCTTGAACATCGTGTTTTATTAAAGAAGGTTTTGGCTACTTTGGACAACTCCGATACTCCTGTTGTGGTGAACCCTAAGAAATCTAACAAGTTAAATAGATTTCTTTCATGTAATTAGCAAGAGTCCATGAGCTAGTGACGTATGGGATATAAATTCCTACCAGGAGGGGCAAAGTTTCCCAAACCTTAAAATGCCTATAAATACACCCCTCACCACACCCACAATTCAGTTTTACAAACTTTGCCTCCTATGGAGGTGGTGAAGTAAGTTTGTGCTAGATTCTACGTTGATATGCGCTCCGCAGCAAGTTGGGGCCCGGTTTTCCTCTCAGCGTGCAGTGAATGTCAGAGGGATGTGAGGAGAGTATTGCCTATTTGAATTCAATGATCTCCTTCTACGGGGTCTATTTCATAGGTTCTCTGTTATCGGTCGTGGAGATTCATCTCTTACCTCCCTTTTCAGATCGATATATATACCATTACCTCTGCTGATTTTCGTTTCAGTACTGGTTTGGCTTTCTACAAACATGTAGATGAGTGTCCTGGGGTAAGTAAGTCTTATTTTCTGTGACACTCTAAAGCTATGGTTGGGCACTTTTTTATAAAGTTCTAAATATATGTATTCAAACATTTATTTGCCTTGACTCAGGATGTTCAACATTCCTTTTTTTTCAGACAGTCAGTTTCATATTTGGGATAATGCATTTGAATTATTCATTTTTTCTTACCTTAAAAAATTTGACTTTTTCCCTGTGGGCTGTTAGGCTCGCGGGGGCTGAAAATGCTTCATTTTATTGCGTCATTCTTGGCGCGGACTTTTTTGGCGCAAAAAATCTTTTCTGTTTCCGGCGTCATACGTGTCGCCAGAAGTTGCGTAATTTTTTTGATGTTCCTTTGCGGCGTTCCGGATGTGGCGTCATTTTTGGCGCCAAAAGCATTTAGGCGCCAAAAAAATGTGGGCGTCTTATTTGGCGCTAAAAAAATATGGGCGTCGCTTTTGTCTCCACATTATTTAAGTCTCATTATTTATTGCTTCTGGTTGCTAGAAGCTTGTTCACTGGCATTTTTCCCATTCCTGAAACTGTCATTTAAGGAATTTGATCAATTTTGCTTTATATGTTGTTTTTTCTATTACATATTGCAAGATGTTCCACGTTGCAACTGAGTCAGAAGATACTTCAGGAAAATCACTGCCCGGTGCTGGAGCTACCAAGCTAAGTGTATCTGCTATAAATTTTTGGTATCTGTTTCTCCAGCTGTTGTTTGTATTGCATGTCATGACAAACTTATTAATGCAGATAAAATTTCCTTTAGTACTGTTACATTACCTGTTGCTGTTCCGTCAACATTTAATTTTCAGTGTTCCTGATAACATAAGAGATTTTATTTTTTAAATCCATTAAGAAGGCTATGTCTGTTATTTCTCCTTCTAGTTTACATAAAAGTCTTTTAAAACTTCTCTTTTTTCAGATGAATTTTTAAATGAACATCATCATTCTGATACTGATAATGGTTCTTCTGGTTCAGAGGTTTCTGTCTCAGGTTGATGCTGATAAATCTTTGTATTTGTTCAAGATGGAATTTATTCATTCTTTATTTAAAGAAGTATTAATTGCATTAGAAATAGAGGATTCTGGTCCTCTTGATACTAAATCTAAACGTTTAAATCTCCTGTAGTTATTCCAGAAGTGTTTAATCTCCCTGATGCTATTTCTGAAGTAATTTCCAGGGAATGGAATAATTTGGGTAATTCTTTTACTCCTTATAAACGTTTAAGCAATTATATCCCGTGCCATCTGACAGATTAGAGTTTTTTGGGACAAAATCCCTAAGGTTATGGGGCTGTCTCTACTCCTGCTAAATGTACTACTATTCCTGCGGCAGATAGTACTTCATTTAAGGATCCTTTAGATAGGAAAATTGAATCCTTTCTAAGAAAAGCTTACTTATGTTCAGGTAATCTTCTTAGACCTGCTATATTTTTAGCGGATGTTGCTGCAGCTTCAACTTTTTGTTTAGAAGCTTTAGCGCAACAAGTAACAGATCATAATTTTATAGCATTATTATTATTCTATAACATGCTAATAATTTTATTGGTGATACCATCTTTTGATATCATTAGAGTTGATGTCAGGTATATTTCTCTAGCTATTTTAGCTAGAAAAGCTTTATGGATTAAACTTGGAATGCTGATATGTCTTCTAAGTCAACTTTGCTTTCCCTTTCTTTCCAGGGTAATAAATTATTATCTCTACTGTTTCTGGAAGGAAGGGAACTTTTTTACCAAAGGATAAAAAATCTAAGGTAAATTTAGGTCTAATAATCATTTTTGTTCCTTTCCTCACAACAAGGAACAAAAGCCTGATCCTTCATCCTCAGGAGCGGTATCAGTTTGGAAACTATTTCCAGTTTGGAATATATCCAAGCCTTATAGAAACCTATAGCCAGCTCCTAAGTACCCATGAAGGTGCGGCCCTTATTCCAGCTCAGCTGGTATGGGGCAGATTACGTTTTCTTCAAAGAAATTTGGTTCAATTCCGTTCTCAATCTCTGTTTTCAGAACATTGTTTCAGAAAGGTACAGAATTGGCTTCAAGTTAAGGCCTCCTGCTAAGAGATTTTTTTCTTTCCCGTGTCCCAGTTATCACAGCAAAGGCTCAGCATTTCTGAAATGTGTTTCAGATCTAGGGCTCCATGTACGAAGCAGCGAAAGCTGCTCCGGAGCCTTTGCGGGGCAGGTTCGCATATGCGAGCCTGCTTCCCGCAATGTAAGAAGCAGCGGTCATTAGACCGCTGCTTCCTACACCCTACGCCACCTCTTAGGTGGCGAAGCAGAATCACCGAGAGCTCGCTCGCTCTCGGTGATTGACAGCCCCTTCAGTCGCGTGATTGGTCGCGCGACTGAAGGGGCGGGCATTACACACTCCGCTGAGTGTGTAATGATACATACGGGCAAGCGGATCAATAGATCCGCTGCCCGTGTGTAGCGGAGGCGGGCGGACAGCTTTGCGAGTTAAGAAGCTGTCCGCCCGCCTCTTAGTACATGGAGCCCCTAGAGTTGGCTGGAGTAATTATGACAGTTCCAGTTCTGGAACAGGGGCTGGGGTTTTATTTTATCTCTTCATTGTACCAAAGAAGGTCAATTCCTTCAGACCAGTTTCGGATCTATCAATATTGAATAGTTATGTAAGGATACCAACATTCAAGATGGTTACTGTAGGACTATCCTGCCTTTTGTTTAGCAAGGGCATTATATGTCTACAATAGATTTACAGGATGCGTATCTGCATATTCCGATTCATCCAGATCACTTTTAGTGTGAGATTCTCTTTTTAGACAAGCATTACCAGTTTCTCTTGTTAAGTGTATCCAGTCCACGGATCATCCATTACTTATGGGATATTAACTCCTCCCCAACAGGAAGTGCAAGAGGATTCACCCAGCAGAGCTGCTATATAGCTCCTCCCCTAACTGCCATTACCAGTCATTCTCTTGCACCCAACGACTAGATAGGATGTGTGAGAGGACTATGGTGATTATATTTAGTTTTATACCTTCAATCAAAAGTTTGTTATTTTATAATAGCACCGGAGTGTGTTATTCCTTCTCTGGTAGAATTTGAAGAAGAATCTACCTGAGTTTTTACTATGATTTTAGCCGGCGTAGTTAAGATCATATTGCTGTTTCTCGGCCATCTGAGGAGAGGTAAACTTCAGATTAGGGGACAGCGGGCAGATTAATCTGCAAAGAGGTATGTAGCAGCTTATTATTTTCTGACAATGGAATTGATGAGAAAATTCTGCCATACCGATATAATGTAAACTCGGCCTTAAATGCAGTAGCAGCAACTGGTATCAGGCTGTCATGTATGTATATTTTACACTTCAGTATTCTGGGGAATGGCACTTCACTGGAATTATACTGTGTGCATAAGACTTTAGCCTAATTTGCAGGGACTGGCAACAGGCTCTTTAATAACACTTAATTTATGTTAAACGTTTTTTGCTGGCATGTAAAATCGTTTCATTTTCTGAGGTACTGGGTGAATAAAATGTTTTGGGCATTATTTTTTCCACTTGGCAGTTGTTTTATTTAATTTATGACAGTTTACTGATCTCTCTCACTGTTGTGTGTGAGGGGGAGGTCAAAAAATTCAGTCAGAAGCTCATTGTATTTCCTGCATGATCCGGTTCATCTCTACAGAACTCAGGGGTCTTCAAAACTTGTTTTGAGGGAGGTAATCATTCACAGCAGAGCTGTGAGATTGTAGTTGACTGTGATAAAAAACGTTTATTTCTGTAACTTTTTTTTCTGCTATCAGGGTTAGTTATCCTTCGCTAATGGGAACAAGCCTTTGCTAAAATTGTGTTTTTTACAAAGATTTGATGCTATAACCTTTCAGTTTATTAACTTTCAACTGTCATAACTCTTTCTGTGCTTCTTATAGGCACAGTACGTTTTCATATTATAGTAAATTACTTGAAAAGTATTTCCAAGTTGCTAGTTTATTTGCTAGTGTGTTAAACATGTCTGATTCAGAGGAAGACATCTGTGCTATATGTGCTAATGCCAAAGTGGAGCCCAATAGAAATTTATGTACTAACTGTATTGATGCTACTTTAAATAAAAGTCAATCTGTACAAATTGAACACATTTCACCAAACAACGAGGGGAGAGTTATGCCGACTAACTCGCCTCACGTGTCAGTACCTGCATCTCCCGCTCGGGGGGTGCGTGATATTGTGGCGCCGAGTACATCTGGGCGGCCATTACAAATCACATTACAGGATATGGCTACTGTTATGACTGAAGTTTTGGCTAAATTACCAGAACTAAGAGGTAAGTGTGATCACTCTGGGGTGAGAACAGAGTGCGCTGATAATGTTAGGGCCATGTCAGATACTGCGTCACAACTTGCAGAACATGAGGACGGAGAGCTTCATTCTGCGGCTGACGGTTCTGATCCAAACAGATTGGATTCAGATATTTCAAATTTTAAATCTAAGCTGGAAAACCTCTGTGTATTACTAGGGGAGGTGTTAGCGGCTCTGAATGATTGTAACACAGTTGCAATACCAGAAAAAATGTGTAGGTTGGATAAATATTTTGCGGTACCGTCGAGTACTGACGTTTTTCCTATACCTAAGAGACTTACTGAAATTGTTACTAAGGAGTGGGATAGACCCGGTGTGCCGTTCTCGCCCCCTCCGATATTTAGAAAGATGTTTCCAATAGACACCACCACACGGGACTTATGGCAAACGATCCCTAAGGTGGAGGGAGCAGTTTCTACTTTAGCTAAGCGTACCACTATCCCGGTGGAGGATAGCTGTGCCTTTTCAGATCCAATGGATAAAAAGTTAGAGGGTTACCTTAAGAAAATGTTTGTTCAACAAGGTTTTATATTGCAACCCCTTGCATGCATTGCGCCTGTCACGGCTGCAGCAGCATTTTGGTTTGAGTCTCTGGAAGGGACACTTGAATCAGCTCCATTAGATGAGATTACACACAGGCTTAAAGCTCTTAAGTTAGCTAACTCATTTATTTCAGATGCCGTAGTACATTTAACTAAGCTTACGGCTAAGAATTCCGGATTCGCCATTCAGGCGCGCAGAGCACTGTGGCTAAAATCCTGGTCAGCTGACGTTACTTCTAAGTCTAAATTTCTTAATATACCTTTCAAAGGGCAGACCTTATTCGGGCCCGGATTGAAAGAAATTATCGCTGACATTACAGGAGGTAAAGGCCATGCCCTGCCTCAAGACAGAGCCAAACCTAAGGCTAGACAATCTAATTTTCGTTCCTTTCGGAATTTCAAAGCAGGAGCAGCATCAACTTCCTCTGCTCCAAAACAAGAAGGATCTGTTGCTCGCTACAGACGAGGCTGGAGACCTAACCAGTCCTGGAACAAGGGCAAGCAGGCCAGGAAACCTGCTGGTGCCCCTAAAACAGCATGAATTGAGGGCCCCCGATCCGGGAACGGATCTAGTGGGGGGCAGACTTTCTCTCTTCGCCCAGGCTTGGGCAAGAGATGTCCAGGATCCTTGGGCGCTAGAGATAATATCTCAGGGATACCTTCTGGACTTCAAATACTCTCCCCCAAGAGAGAGATTTCATCTGTCAAGGTTGTCAACAAACCAAATAAAGAAAGAGGCGTTTCTACGCTGCGTACAAGAGCTTTTATTAATGGGAGTAATCCATCCAGTTCCACGGTCGGAACAGGGACAAGGGTTTTACTCAAATCTGTTTGTGGTTCCCAAAAAAGAGGGAACTTTCAGGCCAATCCTGGATTTAAAGATCCTAAACAAATTCCTAAGAGTTCCATCGTTCAAAATGGAGACTATTCGGACAATTTTACCCATGATCCAAAAGGGTCAGTACATGACCACAGTGGATTTAAAGGATGCTTACCTTCACATACCGATTCACAAAGATCATTACCGGTATCTAAGGTTTGCCTTTCTAGACAGGCATTACCAGTTTGTAGCTCTTCCATTCGGATTGGCTACGGCTCCGAGAATCTTCACAAAGGTTCTGGGTGCTCTTCTGGCGGTACTAAGACCGCGAGGAATTGCGGTAGCTCCGTACCTAGACGACATTCTGATACAAGCTTCAAGCTTTCAAACTGCCAAGTCTCATACAGAGTTAGTACTGGCATTTCTAAGGTCGCATGGATGGAAGGTGAACGAAAAGAAGAGTTCTCTCTTTCCACTCACAAGAGTTCCCTTCTTGGGGACTCTTATAGATTCTGTAGAAATGAAGATTTACCTGACAGAAGACAGGTTAACAAAGCTTCAAAATGCATGCCGTGTCCTTCATTCCATTCAACACCCGTCAGTAGCTCAATGCATGGAGGTGATCGGCTTAATGGTAGCAGCAATGGACATAGTACCCTTTGCATGCCTACATCTCAGACCGCTGCAATTGTGCATGCTAAGTCAGTGGAATGGGGATTACTCAGACTTGTCCCCTACTCTGAATCTGGATCAAGAGACCAGAAATTCTCTTCTATGGTGGCTTTCTCGGCCACATCTGTCCAGGGGGATGCCATTCAGCAGGCCGGACTGGACAATTGTAACAACAGACGCCAGCCTACTAGGTTGGGGCGCTGTCTGGAATTCTCTGAAGGCTCAGGGACAATGGAATCAGGAGGAGAGTCTCCTACCAATAAACATTCTGGAATTGAGAGCAGTTCTCAATGCCCTTCTGGCTTGGCCCCAGTTAACCACTCGGGGGTTCATCAGGTTTCAGTCGGACAACATCACGACTGTAGCTTACATCAACCATCAGGGAGGGACAAGAAGCTCCCTAGCAATGATGGAAGTATCAAAGATAATTCGCTGGGCAGAGTCTCACTCTTGCCACCTGTCAGCAATCCACATCCCGGGAGTGGAGAACTGGGAGGCGGATTTCTTAAGTAGTCAGACTTTTCATCCGGGGGAGTGGGAACTTCATCCGGAGGTCTTTGCCCAAATACTTCGACGTTGGGGCAAACCAGAGATAGATCTCATGGCGTCTCGACAGAACGCCAAGCTTCCTCGTTACGGGTCCAGATCCAGGGATCCGGGAGCGGTTCTGATAGATGCTTTGACAGCACCTTGGACCTTCGGGATGGGATGCTTCCTCGATTGATTGCCAGAATCAAACAGGAGAGAGCATCAGTGATTCTAATAGCGCCTGCATGGCCACGCAGGACTTGGTATGCAGATCTAGTGGACATGTCATCCTGTCCACCTTGGTCGCTACCTCTGAAACAGGACCTTCTGATCCAGGGTCCCTTCAAACATCAATCTAATTTCTCTGAAGCTGACTGCTTGGAAATTGAACGCTTGATTTTATCAAAACGTGGTTTTTCTGAGTCAGTTATTGATACCTTAATACAGGCTAGGAAGCCTGTTACCAGAAAGATTTACCATAAGATATGGCGCAAATACTTATATTGGTGCGAATCCAAGAGTTACTCATGGAGTAAGGTTAGGATTCCGAGGATATTGTCTTTTCTACAAGAAGGTTTAGAAAAGGGTTTATCCGCTAGTTCCTTAAAGGGACAGATTTCAGCTCTGTCCATTCTTTTACACAAACGTCTGTCAGAAGTTCCGGACGTTCAAGCTTTTTGTCAGGCTTTAGCTAGGATCAAGCCTGTGTTTAAAACTCTTGCTCCACCATGGAGTTTGAACTTAGTTCTTAATGTTTTACAGGGGGTTCCGTTTGAACCCCTTCATTCCATTGATATCAAGTTGTTATCTTGGAAAGTTCTGTTTTTAATGGCGATTTCCTCGGCTCGAAGAGTCTCTGAGATATCTGCCTTACATTGTGATTCTCCTTATCTGATTTTTCATTCAGACAAGGTAGTTCTGCGTACTAAACCTGGGTTCCTACCTAAGGTGGTCACTAACAGGAATATCAATCAAGAGATTGTGGTTCCATCTTTGTGTCCTAATCCTTCTTCGAAAAAGGAACGTCTGCTACACAATCTAGATGTAGTCCGTGCCCTGAAATTTTATCTACAGGCAACTAAGGATTTTCGACAAACGTCTTCCCTGTTTGTCGTTTATTCTGGTCAGAGGAGAGGTCAAAAAGCTTAGGCTACCTCTCTCTCCTTTTGGCTTCGTAGCATAATACGGTTAGCCTATGAGACTGCTGGACAGCAGCCTCCTGAAAGAATTACAGCACATTCTACTAGAGCTGTGGCTTCCACTTGGGCCTTTAAGAATGAGGCTTCTGTTGAACAGATTTGCAAGGCTGCAACTTGGTCTTCTCTTCATACTTTTTCCAAATTTTACAAATTTGACACTTTTGCTTCTTCGGAGGCTGTTTTTGGGAGAAAGGTTCTTCAGGCAGTGGTTCCTTCCGTATAAAGAGCCTGCCTGTCCCTCCCGTCATCCGTGTACTTTAGCTTTGGTATTGGTATCCCATAAGTAATGGATGATCCGTGGACTGGATACACTTAACAAGAGAAAACATAATTTATGCTTACCTGATAAATTTATTTCTCTTGTAGTGTATCCAGTCCACGGCCCGCCCTGTCACTTTAAGGCAGGTAATTTTTCCATTAAACTACAGTCACCACTGCACCCTATGGTTTTCCTTTCTCTGCATGTTTTCGGTCGAATGACTGGTAATGGCAGTTAGGGGAGGAGCTATATAGCAGCTCTGCTGGGTGAATCCTCTTGCACTTCCTGTTGGGGAGGAGTTAATATCCCATAAGTAATGGATGATCCGTGGACTGGATACACTACAAGAGAAATAAATTTATCAGGTAAGCATAAATTATGTTTTTGTGGCTCTACCGTTTGGCCTAGCCTCAGTTCCAAGAATTTTTTTCAAAGGTTCTCGGTGCCCTTCTTTCTGTAATCAGAGAACAGGGTTTTGGTATTTCCTTATTTGGACGATATCTTGGTACTTGCTCAGTCTTCTCATTTTCAAAGAATCTCATACGAATCGACTTGTGTTGTTTCTTCAAGTTCATGGTTGGAGGATCAATTTACCAATCAGTTCATTGATTCCTCAGACAAGGGTAACCTTTTTAGGTTTCTAGATAGATTCAGTGTCTATGACTCTGTCCTTGTCAGTCAAGAGAAGTTTATCATTGATATCAGCTTGTCAAAACCTTCAGTCACAATCATTCCCTTTGGTAGCCTTATGCATGGAAATTTTAGGTCTTAGGACTGCCGCATCAGATGCGATCTCCTTTGCTCGTTTTCACATGCGACCTCTTCAGCTCTGTATGCTGAACCAATGGTGCAGGGATTACTCAAAGATATCTCAATTAATATCTTTAAACCGATTATACGACACTCTCTGACATGGTGGACAGATCACCATCGTTTAGTTCAGGGGGTTTCTTTGTTCTTCCGACCTGGACTATAATCTCAACAGATGCAAGTCTTACAGGTTGGGGAGCTGTGTGGGGGTATCTGACGGCACAAGGGGTTTGGGAATCTCAGGAGGTGAGATTTCCGATCAATATTTTGGAACTCCGTGCAATTTTCAGAGCTCTTCAGTCTTGGCTTCTTCTGAAGAGAGAGTTGTTCATTGTTTTCAGATAGACAATGTCACAACTGTGGCATACATCAATCATCAAGGAGGGACTCACAGTCCTCTGGCTATGAAAGAAGTATCTCGAATTTTGGTTTGGGCGGAATCCAGCTCCTGTCTAATCTCTGCGGTTCATATCCCAGGTATGGACAATTGGAAAGCGGATTATCTCAGTCGCCAAACGTTGCACCTGGGCGAATGGTCTCTTCACCCAGAGGTATTTCCTCAGATTGTTCAAATGTGGGATCTCCCAGAAATAGATCTGATGGCTTCTCATCTAAACAAGAAACTTCCCTGGTATCTGTCCGGATCCCGGGATCCTCGGGCGGAGGCAGTGGATGCATTATCTCTTCCTTTCAAGTGTCATCCTGCCTATATCTTTCCGCCTCTAGTTCTTCTTCCAAGGGTATTCTCCAATATTCTAAAGGAATGCTGGTTTGTCCTGCTGGTAGCTCCAGCATGGCCTCACAGGTTTTGGTATGCGGATCTTGTCCGGATGGCCTCTTGCCAGCTGTGGACTCTTCCGTTAAGACCAGTCTTTCTGTCTCAAGGTTCTTTTTTCCATCAGGATCTCAAAACCTTAATTTTAAGGTAAGGTGTTTGAACGCTTGATTCTTGGTCAAAGAGGTTTCTCTGACTCTGTGATTGATACTATGTGACAGGCTCGTAAATCTGTATCTAGAGAGATATATTATAGAGTCTGGAAGACTTATATTTCTTAGTGTCTTTCTCATCTTTTTTCTTGGCATTCTTTTGAATACCGAGAATTTTACAGTTTCTTCAGGATGGTTTAGATAAAGGTTTGTTCGCAAGTTCCTTGACAGACAAATCTCTGCTCCTTCTGTTCTTTTTCACAGAAGGATTGCTAATCTTCCTGATATTCATTGTTTTGTACAACCTTTGGTTCGTATAAAACCTGTCATTAAGTCAATTTATCCTCCTTGGAGTTTGATTTTGGTTCTGGGGGCTCTTCAAGCTCCTCCTTTTGAACCCATGCATTCTTTGGTCGTTATATTACTTTCTTGGAAAGTTTTGTTTCTTTTGGCCATCTCTTCTGCCAGAAGAGTCTGAATTATCTACTCTTTTTTTTTTGAGTCTCCTTTTCTGATTTTGCATCAGGATAAGGCGGTGCTGTGAACTTCTTTTGAATTTTTTCCTAAGGTTGTGAATTCTAACAACATTAGTAGAGAAATTGTGGTTCCTTCATTATGTCCTAATCCTATGAATTCTAAGGAGAAATCATTGCATTCTTTGGATGCTGTTAGAGCTTTGTAATATTATGTTAAAGCTACTAAGTCTTTCCGAAAGACTTCTAGTCTATTTGTCATCTTTTCCGGTTCTAGAAAAGGCCAGAAAGCTTCTGCCATTTCTTTGGCATCTTGGTTGAAATCTTTATTTCATCATGCCTATGTTGAGTCGGGTAACACTCCGCCTCAAAGGATTACAGCTCATTCTACTAGGTCAGTTTCTACTTCCTGGGCGTTTAGGAATGAAGCTTCGGTTGATCAGATTTGCAAAGCAGCAACTTGGTCCTCTTTGCATACTTTTACTAAATTCTACCATTTTGATGTGTTTTCTTCTTCTGAAGCAGTTTTTGGTAGAAACGTACTTCAGGCAGTGGTTTCAGTTTGAATCTTCTGCTTATGTTTTTCCATTAAAATTTTATTCTGGGTGTGTATTATTTTCAGCAGGAATTGGCTGTCTTTATTTTATCCCTCCCTCTCTAGTGACTCTTGCGTGGAAAGATCCACATCTTGGGTAATCATTATCCCATACGTCACTAGCTCATGGACTCTTGCTAATTACATGAAAGAAAACATAATTTATGTAAGAACTTACCTGATAAATTCATTTCTTTCATATTAGCAAGAGTCCATGAGGCCCGCCCTTTTTTGTGGTGGTTTTGATTTTTTTGTATAAAGCACAATTATTCCAATTCCTTATTTTATATGCTTTCGCACTTTTTTCTTATCACCCCACTTCTTGGCTATTCGTTAAACTGAATTGTGGGTGTGGTGAGGGGTGTATTTATAGGCATTTTAAGGTTTGGGAAACTTTGCCCCTCCTGGTAGGAATGTATATCCCATACGTCACTAGCTCATGGACTCTTGCTAATATGAAAGAAATGAATTTATCAGGTAAGTTCTTACATAAATTATGTTATTTTGATGGAAATTAATTCCTGGGAATAGGAGAGACCTGGAATTCCTTTTTCTTCATCTGCAGTCTTTTTAAGAAGATGTTTCCGGTGGCTGACTCTATTAAGGAGTCGTGGCAAACTGTTCAAGGTGGAAGGGGCAATTTCTACACTGGCCAAGAGAACTACTATTCCTATTGAGGATTGTTATTCTTTCAAAGACCCTATAGACAAGAAGCTAGAGGCTTTCTTAAAGAAATGTATATTCTTTAAGGTTTACAATGGCAACCGGCGGTGTGTATTGCTACTGTGACAAGTGCGGCAGCTTATTGATTTGACGCTTTGTCTGAGTCCCTCCAAGCAGAAACTCCTTTGGAGGAGATATAGAATAAAGGCTCTCTCAAGTTAGCCAATTCCTTTATCACTGACGCTTCTTTGTAGGTCTCTAAGTTGGGAGCCAAAATATCTGGTTTCGCAATTTTGGCACGTAGCTATGGCTGAAATCATGGTCAGCAGATGTTTCTTCTAAATCAAAGCTTTTGGTGATTCCTTACAAGGGAAAGACCTCGTTTGGGCCGGGTTTGGCAGAGATAATTTCCAATATCATGGGTGGTAAAGGACCTTTTCTGCCTCGATAAGATAAGAACAAATCGAAAGGACGTCAGAGTAATTTTCATTCCTTTCCTAACTTCAGAGGTAAGTCTTCCCCCTCCTCCACCAAGCAGGATCAGTCCAAGCCTTCTTGAAAGCCCAGTCAGAATGCCAAGCTCCCAAAGTACAGTTCGAGGTCAAGAGATCCTCAGGCCTTTCTGATAGATGCTGTGGCAGTTCCTTGGAACTTCAGGTTGGCATATCTGTTTCCTTCTGTTTGCGCTCCTTCCACGAGTCATTGCTCAGGTCAAGCAGGAGAGAGTGTCAGTGATTCCAAATAGTGGACTCGCAGGATCTGGTATGCAGATCTAGTGAAAATGTTGTCTCTTCCTCTGAGGAGACTACCTCTGAGGAAGGACCTTCTACTTTAGGGGCTCTTTAGTCATTCAAATCTCGTTTCTATGTAGCTGACTGCTTGGAGATTGAATGCTTGATTTTGGCTAAGCGTTGCTTTTCTGAATCGGTCATTGAGACCATGATTCAGGCTCGTAAGCCTTTCACTAGAAAGATTTACCACAAGATATGGCGTAAATATCTTTATTGGTGCGAGTCTAAGGGATACTCTTGGAGTAGGGTCAGGATCCCAAGAATTTTGTCCTTTCTCCAGGAAGGCCTGGAGAAGGGTTTGTCTGTCAGTACCCTGAATAGTCAGATTTCTGCTCTATTTTGTTGCACAAGCATCTGGCGGACGTGCCAGATGTACAATCCTTTTGTCAGGCCTTGGTCAGAATCAGGCCTGTGTTTAAATCTGTTGCTCCACCTTGGAGTCTTAATCTCGTTCTCAAAGTTTTGCAACAGGCTCCGTTTGAGCCTATGCTTTCCATAGATATTAAGTTATCTTGGAAGGTTTTGTTTCTTATTGCTATCGCTTCTGCTCGGAGGGTTTCTCAACTCTCAGCTTTGCAGTGTGAGTCTCCTTATCTCATATTTCATACAGATAAGGCTGTTCTTCGTAACAAGTTTGGTTTCCTTCCTAAGGTTGTTTCGGATAGAAATATTAATCAGGAAATTGTTGTTCCTTTTCTCTGTCCTAATCCTCCTCGGAAGAAACGTTTGTTGCACAACCTAGATGTGGTGTGTGCTCTTAAATTTTATTTGCAGGCGACCAAGGATTTTCGACAGTCTTCTGCATTGTTTTTTTTTTTTTTTCTGGTAAACGTAAGGATCGGAAAGCTACGGCTACTTCTCTTTCTCTCTGGTTGAGAAGTATTATCGTTTTGCATATGAGATCTCTGGACAGCAGCCTCCTGAGAGAATAACAGCTCATTCTACTAGGTCTCTTTCTTCTTCTTGGTCCTTCAAGAATGAGGCCTCTATGGAGCAGATTTGCAAGGCTGTGACTTGGTCGTCTTTGCACACTTTTTCAAAATTTTATAAATTTGATACTTTTGCTTCGGCAGAGGCTTTTTTGGGAGAGAGGTTTTGCAAGCAGTGGTGCCTTCTGTTTAGGTTACTTGTCTTGTCCCTCCCTAATCATCAGTGTCCTCCTAGCTGGTTCCCAACAGTAATTGATGATTCTGTGGACTCACTTTATCTATAGAAAGAAAATGAAATTTTTTCTTACCTGATAAATTTATTTCTAGATACGGTGAATACACGGCCCACCCTTTGTTTTAAGTTTTTTTTTTTGTTTGTTTTATATAAACCTCAGGCACCACTACACCTTGTGTTATTTATTTTCTCTCCTTTTTCCTTTGGTCGAATGACTGGGGATAGTGGGAAGGGAAGTGATACTTCACAGCTTTGCTGTGGTGCTCTTTGCCTCCTCCTGCTGGCCAGGAGTGATATTCCCAACAGTAACTGATGATTCCGTGGACTCACCGTATCTAGAAATACATTTATCAGGTAAGCATACATTTCGTTTTTTGTTTTTTTTATTATTATTTTGCTTTGTAGTTTCCCTTTAAATGTCAGTGAAAGGCCTAATACAATTGTGAAGCTTAACAAATTAAATAATTTTATTACATAAGTCTCCTGGTAGCTGTTTAGCCCTCATGGAAGTGGTTTAAATACATGGTTAAAGGACCACTAAAGTCAAAATTAAAATCTCGTTATTCTGAGCACACAATACACGTGTGCTTGTATGTATTAGGGATGTGCATTTGGATCCTTCGTGAGGATCTAAGCAAATTCAGATTTTGGAATGGGGGATCTTTTACAGGAATAAATCCGGCTTCAAAAATATCCGAAGGGAACGAACGGCTGCTTACTTCATCATGATGGATCCAAATGCACATACATAGTATTTGTCTTTCACATTGCAAAATAGGGCCAATAGGAGTTAGCTGTGATTCTTTAGTTTCCCTTGGAAAGTACTATAGTTAAGACTAAAGGCTGAGATAACAATGTATTGGATAGAAAGGACTAAAAGAAATTGGGAGATTTTTTAGGGCTGTTGCACATGGAAATGCATAGTTTAGGTGCTAATTTCTACATGTATACTTAGGACACCTAAATGTAGCCAATGTAGTAAAACCAGATGCTTAGCACTCCAGAAAACTATTTTCTTTTTCTTCCAGATATGCGTCTAATGCAAGGAGATGAGATATGCCTTAGATACAAAGGAGACTTGGCACCTCTGTGGAAGGGAATTGGGCACGTTATCAAAGTCCCAGACAGTATCCTTTTTTTTTTTTTTTTTTTTTTTCTTTTTTAAATTCTTTTTCTGCTTTGTGTACTTGCAGTGACTTATAATTGCCACAAAAATGCATCTATGGAATTGGTTGAATACACATCCAACATCATCCTCCAAGATATTTATGATCCTATTCCTGGCCATCCCATGCACTTCTCTCCATGTTGTGTCTAAAGGGCACAGCAGCTCCCTCTATCTGAATAGCATCCTTGTAATGGCTCCAACCTACTGGCTGGTGTTGGCCACGTGTTGATGTGCTCAACCTTCATAAATTGAAGCTTTTCAAGGGTGTTTGTGGACTGCAAAACAATGTTGATTCTTCTAACAAAATAATGCTTTAAAAGCATTTTTTATGCAGTTCTTTTGAAAAGCACTGCTTAAGCCTTTGCCAAGTTTCCCCTTCAGGTGCTGACGACGGCTCCATGCCGTCACGAGGACTCGCTAACCTTGACGGGGGCCTGAAGTCTCCTTCCACCCGTTTGATCTTGCCCCTATATTGAAGAGCAGGCTCCGGGCTTCACACGGGTCGTGATGACGTCCTCACACAACTTTATTTACAACTGTCAATTGACAGTTATGGAGAGATGGGGGCATGCTGCATAGATGCCCGTATCTTGAGCATCTAAGCAGCTACAGACCCCCAAGACCCACCGTTAGAAAAGTATTCGCCTCACCTTTCCAATAGTGTATGACTTTAAAGTGTAGTAAATTTTAAAAATTATTTTTAAACAGTATTTTTAAAAAAAAGGGGGTCTTTAACGGCACATAAAGATCAAAATTGCCTAAAGACCCCCAAAATAGATTTCCCTAAAATAAATTAGTCCCTGTTTTTTAAAAACAAATATCAATTTAAGTATATTAGCTAAATGATCACCGCGGTAAACAGCATTACCGGAGTGATCACCTAAGAAAAATGACATTCCCTTACTATACGGATGCCAACATTTGTAATCACATGAACACCTTGATCTTGTGTTAACAAATTAACCAATGTTAGAGAGATCCTTTTATTAATATCTATCTATCTATAGAGAGTCCACTACATCATTCAATTACTAGTGGGAATATCACTCCTGGCCAGCAGGAGGAGGCAAAGAGTGTTAAAGGGACACTGAACCCACATTTTCTTTCGTGATTCAGATAGAGCATGCAATTTTAAGCAACTTTCTAATTTACTCCTATTATCAAAATGTCTTCATTCTCTTGCTATCTTTATTTAAAAAGCAAGAATGTAAGTTTAGATGCCGGCCCATTTTTGGTGAACAGTTAGGAAACAAAGCAAGGACTACCTCACAACTTCCTAACACATTGCTTCCCATGGTACTAAAAGCCAGAGTTGGTTACTCTATTCTTTCTTTTTCTACAGGTCTCTGTAAAGAGTATGTGTCCTTCCACGCCTTGTAAGCTGTGTTCCCGACAGCTAGACTGCAGGTAAGTGCTTTTGTCTTCTAGGTCTTGGAGACTTGCACTTCAGAAGAATGTCATATGCAGTAGATGGGGAGATTTTTAAAATCCTTTTTACAGGATTTTCTTTGGCAGTGGGCAGGCACATTATGTATGTTGAGACTAGGGGTTAATCTTCCCCTTTATTGGGACGTTTTTCCTCTTTGGGCTAATCTTGTTGAAATACTTCTAGTATTTTTGTGGCTTATGTTTTATACAGGGATTTATGTATAAACTTGCAATTTGGCAGTTGGTTTTCTTTGCTTGCTTAGCTAGAACAGGCTAACTTACAGACTGCTTGAGCATTTGTGTAAATTAAGCTCCGTTGTTGAAGGCAGAGGGAAACGCGCACCTTTTTCTTGCTGCGTAGTTTCCTCTCTCTCTTGGTCATGTGACTTCTCTCTGCTGTCGGATAATCACTGAGCAGAGCAGCGTCATTGAATTTCAACCTCTTCAGTGTCGATGTACTATATGGTCGTTTTAGAGATTTCTGGCAGACAAATTGTATAAGTGTTACGGTAAGGCACCTCAGCCTGTCTGAGGTGTAGGGGGCCTGATTGGTTTATTTTAAAGAATTTTTGCATAACGTTAAGCGGCTGTGGTATTAAAAACTTTTAAAGTGACAGTGTATTTAAAAAAAAAAAATCTACAATTTGTGGAATTTTTTATTTAGTATTATGGACATGGACAAAGACTGTCTTTTGACAAATGCTTGTTATGCCTTGAGGTACAAATTCTTTTGCTTATGCAATTCTGTGCTGCATGCTTAGCTAGGACACTTCAGGCAATACCACAGCTTTCTCCTCAAACGTCCCAAGCCTCTATGGCGTCACATAAAGTGCCCTGCAGTTCCTCTCCGCCTCCTGGAGGAGTTTATTTGCCTGCAGGTTTTACTGCACAGGTATCTTCTGCGGTATCTGCAGCATTATCTGCTTTTCCTATGCTGGGAAAACGCAAGAGGAAAATTAGACATTCAGATATTAAGGCTTCTGTTCTACCTACTGCTATGCAGGTTGCCCTCCCTCATAAGTCTGATGAGGAGGATACGCCTGTAGCCTCTGAGGGTGAAATCTCAGATTCGGAGAGTATTATTCCTTCATCTGATACTGAAGAATAAACTTCAGATTTAAGCTTGAACACCTTCATGTACTTTTAAAGGAGGTATTGACTACTTTGGAAAATTAGACATTCAGATATTAAGGCTTCTGTTCTACCTACTGCTATGCAGGTTGCCCTCCCTCATAAGTCTGAGGAGGATACGCCTGTAGCCTCTGAGGGTGAAATCTCAGATTCGGAGAGTATTATTCCTTCATCTGATACTGAAGAATAAACTTCAGATTTAAGCTTGAACACCTTCATGTACTTTTAAAGGAGGTATTGACTACTTTGGACAACTCCAATACTTCTGTCGTCAACCCTAAGAAGTCTAGTAAACTTATACTATGATGTTCCTTCCTCTGTGGAAGTTTTTCCTGTCCCAGACTGTGATGGAAATTATTTCATAGGAATGGGAGAAGCCAG